>NW_026863098.1:0-13431 GCF_026571515.1 Ruditapes philippinarum | reverse complement strand
TTTTCAAACAACATCTCCTCCTAAACTACATGGCCAATTGCAACCAAACTTTACAGAATGATCCTTAGGTGAACCCCTTTCAAAGTTGTTCAAAAAAATTTAAATTCCATTAAAAACTCTGGTTGCCATGGCAACCAATAAGAAAAACTTAAAAAATCTTCTTCTAAAAAACCGTAAGAGCTAGAGCTTAGATATTTAGCATGAAACATCTTCTAATGAGTGCCTACCAAGTTTGTTCAAATCAAAGCCCTAGGGTCAAAATTGGCCCCGCCCCAGGGGGTCATTGATTTTCCCTATATGCATATAGTAAAAACTTAAAAAATCTTCTTTTAAAGAACTCAAAGAGCTAGAGCTAAGATATTTAGCATGAAACATGTTCTAATGGGTGTCTACCAAGTTTGTTCAAATAAAAGCCCTGGGGTCAAAATTGGCTCCGCCCCGGGGGTCATTGATTTTCCTTATATGTGTATAGCAAAAACTTAAAAAATCTTTTTTAAAAAACCCAAATAGCTGGAGTTTAGCTATTAAGCATGAAACATCTTCTAGTGAGTGTCTACCAAAGTTTGTTCAAATCAAAGCCCTAGGGTCAAAATTGGCCCCGCCCCGGGGGTCATTGATTTTCCTTATATGACTGTGTATAGCAAAAACTTAAAAATCTTCTTTGAAAAAAACCCAGATAGCTAGTGTTTAGATATAAAGCATGAAACATCTTCTAGTGAGTGTCTACCAAGTTTGTTCAAATAAAAGCCCTAGGGTCAAAATTGGCCCCGCCCCCGGGGGTCATTGATTTTCCCTATGTGCATATAGTAAAAACTTAAAAAATCTTCTTTTAAAGAACTCAAAGAGCTAGAGCTAAGATATTTAGCATGAAACATGTTCTCATGGGTGTCTACCAAGTTTGTTCAAATAAAAGCCCTGTGGTCAAAATTGGCCCCGCCCCGGGGGTCATTGATTTTCCCTATGTGCATATAGTAAAAACTTAAAAAATCTTCTTTTAAAGAACTCAAAGAGCTAGAGCTAAGATATTTAGCATGAAACATGTTCTCATGGGTGTCTACCAAGTTTGTTCAAATAAAAGCCCTGGGGTCAAAATGGCCCCGCCCCGGGGGTCATTCATTAGCTTTTGACTCTTTTTTTTTAGATATATACATATTATATATATACATATATATTTAATATTTATATATATATATATATATATATATATATATATATATATATATATATATATATATATATATATATATATATATATATTATATATATATATAATGTATATATATATAGATATATATATATAGATATATATATACATATTATGTATATATATATATATATATATATATATATATATATATATATATATATATATATATATATATATATATATATATATATATATATATACATGCATACATATACAACCAAGTTTGTTTCAAATAAAAGCCTGGGGTTTAAAACTGGCCCCGCTCCAGGGGCCTATATACAGGTGAGCGACTTTGGGCCATCATGGCCCTCTTGTTCTTGGATAATTATGTATGTATTTCGTTTTATTTTGCATAGACACGCATGCAATTTGTATTGACAAATCTTTAACTGGCTTATTTTATTGTGTTATAACTGTTTGAGTTACTCTAAGACATTTTTGGACACCCAAAATTAAATCTCTAGATGACAAAGACCAGAGCATAAAACAACCTTTGTTTTGTTTTTGCGACAGAATTAAGTCAGGTAAGTAACTCGTAGAGTTTCGAGTAATAAACTGTTCGCATTAAGGGTGCGTAATCAAACAGAACAATGCGGGAAGATCTTGAAATATAGCGTTAGTTATCCCACTAATTTGTACAGTTTGTACTGTATTGAAATAAGATCTGTCTGATCGGTATTTATCAGTTATTTAACCCCGATTTGTCGTTTTGATGCAAAAAATTTTATGCTCAGTCCTACGTATCAAGACTTCAAAGCGGTGTAAAATAGCCATTTTTTTAGTATCAAGCTTATTTCAAATTTGTATGCAAGTTGTTTTAATTTTAATTTTTTTAAGAAAAGATCGGTCTATAAGATATTTAAAACATACCTAAAAAAGCTAGATCCATTGCACGTGAGCCTTTTTCTCCTCTTCTGTTAGCAAAAGTAATGAGAAATCCATCTAGTACAGATCTTTCCCATTTTTACGTAGGTGAATGGTATGTGCTGTTCCTAATGAGATTACAAGGATACTATTTATTTGCCTAGTTGTGTATCTTGCATCGGTATTAACTATTTCTTTCTCTTTAGCAACCATCTTGACACGTTGTTGCTTTAAGCTAATGGGCATGGGGTGAGTCTTCAGTCATAATTAACACATATTTGAATTTATTTAACAAACGAATAACATTTCATTTGTTTTTATACAAAACAGATTTCATACTCCCTATGCCAAGAAGAAAACGATTCGTTATTTCAATGACATGATCAACTTTTTTTACATAACAGTATACGAAGTAGACACTGCATAGCGCGAGCTATAAACATAGCTAAAGTCATAAATGTGGTATCAATGTAAAGCTAGCATGTTGTTTGTTGTTGTTTTTTTCCGCAATATAACGTTCAAGATACATTCATATTTGAATACTCCACAAGAAGAATTTTATAAGACATGTTGTCTTTCATTCTAATCCTGTTTTTTTAAGAATATTTGAATTGCTCTCTGTATATTGTAAATTGTAACATGTATATATATTCTGAGAAATAAAATATGTTTAATCTAACTCAGAGTTGTCACTTCAGTGTTGTTATATTTTCTGGTCCTTCGGGATCATTGATGCCAACACTATAAAGTGTTGAGAATTGAGTACCGCTCAAGCCGGTGCTAGGGGGCGTGAGGGATGGATGTTGCACTTATACATTATCCCTCATGTACAGACTCAATCAAACCGAGTCTGCAATTCTTATGTTATTTTGTTGTGATTAATGCTTCTGAGAGATCACTTTGTTTCCAGAATTTTGTCACTCTTCTTTGATAAAACGGGGCATCCCTACCTAGCCGTCTATTTTTTTATGTATTTTTTTAATGATTTAAATTGTGATCTAGAACTATATCCTTTGATGATATAAATCTGTTTCTATTTATATACGCAGACTTAATGAGAAATTTTACTATTTCATGTTTAAATGTTGAATTCTGCTTAAGCCGGTGCTAAGGGGCGTGGACGGTAACTTGCACTTTCCAGTACCGTCCATGAACAGGCTCAATCAAACCGAGCCTGCAACATTTTCAATTTTGCCGTGTTGGGCTTTCTTTAGGGATTCTGTATTTATCTATTTTATGACCCCTTTTAGCCAATGACGTTGAAATTTGAAATTTGTTAGATAATCAAAGGTATTTTAACTTCATGGTTGTTATATTTTTCTGGTCCTTCGGGATCATTGATGCCAGCACTATTAAGTGTTGAGAATTGAGTACCGCTCAAGCCGGTGCTAGGGGGCGTGAGGGATGTTGCACTTATTCATTATCCCTCATGTACAGACTCAATCAGACCGAGTCTGCAATTCTTACGTAATTTTGTTGTGATTAATGCTTCCGAGGGATCACTTTGTGTTCAGATTTTTTTACATAAACAAAACGCTGATATCCCATATAACACATTTTTTTAACACGGTTTTGGAAACCTTTGACTTTCACAAAAATTTAAAAATACAATACTACAATCGATAAAACAAAGAATCGTTGATAACTATTACCAGATAATGTATTCTGAAATAAATTATTCAAGCAAATTAAAATCTTAATATGTTATTTTCAAAGTGAAACTATACACTGCATAAAACTTATAAATCGCTTAAGCTTATCTCAAACGTCTGCACATCAAATAGGTAAAGAATCGGGACGAAACACAAACATATCCCAAAATGACCGTCTTTGTAAATAATGTAAAATGAAATTTATTGAAACTGAATATCACTTTTTAATATTTCTCAAAAGAATATAGAATACAAAGAAGAACATATTTCATTAAAAGTTATAATTTTTACAAGGTTAAATATTTACACATCAAAATGGCATTTAATTTAACAATTCACTTAAATCACCAACAATAGGTCAACATATGTAAAAAATTACTCTTACTGTGTAAGTAACGCAGACGAAATATGATAATAATTAATGCATATAACATTTTACTACTTACTTAAATCTTTAATCTTATTACTTTTCTGAAAATGTAAATATATTTTTCCACAAGTTTGATTTCTTAAAGTATAATGGCTTATATGAAATATGATAGACAAGATCAAAAAGGAAAGGCGGCGTTCAATGAATGCAATCACAACACCACCCAACAACAATGATGAAAATAATATAACAACATTGATTTCATGTACGTGGAGACTTTGAACGGCACACACAACACGGTTGTGAGCATAAAATATGAAAGACAAGATCAACAAGAGGCAGCGTTCAATGACAGCAACGACCAAACAACCCAGAAACAAGGTGTGCAGCTTTAAGGCAACATATTTTGATAATATACTATTACATGTTTCGTCTTTATCAGTTTGGTGAACTCTTGCTAATTGTTTATCATTGGACGTTTATTTTGTGTTTGTTATAGATTAAGAGATAAGTATCCGTCAAAGTATAGTCGGAATGTGATAATTGGCCCGTAAAATGAATAATGGCCCCGAGGGCATTGTTCATTTAAAGGCTGATTGTCACTTTCTGACTATTAATGTCTTTAATACGCTTCATATATCTAAACAACATCTGGAAACAAAGTGATCCATCGGAAGCATTAATCACAACACAATTACTGCAGACCCGGTTTGATTGAGTCTGTACATGTGCAACATCCCTCACGCCTTTTAGCACCGGCTTGAGCGGTACTCAATTCTCAACACTTAATAGTGCTGGCATCAATGATCCCGTAGAACCAGAAAAATATAACAACACTGAAGTGAAGTACGGGGCAACTTTTTACAGCTGCCACACATCACGTGACACCTGCTGTTGTGAAGTATAAAAATCTGGAAACAAAGTGAAAGTAAAAGTAGCATTTAAATTGATTTGATGTTTTTTGTTAATATATACAGTAACAAAGGTGAAGATTAAACATGCAGGTAATTTTATCCTTTTATGTTTTACAATTTGTAATTGAAATGTTGTATATGTTTTGTATGGATGAGACGTTAATAAGGACTATATTATATGCTTTTATGTGCGGTAAAAGCTGTTTTAGACAATAACAATCAAAATCAGTGAAAACTCAACATTTATTGTTTTACATTTATATGTAAAATTAAGTCTTGGCTGCAAATAAATGATAAACAAGATCAACAAGGAAAGGCGGCGTTCAATGAACACAACCCCCATATGACCCAGCAACAAGAACCAGTGGCAAGCAGCCAAGGCGGACCCCAAACAAAAACAGGATAGGGCACAAGACAGAACAACTTTGCATTTGTGGCACAACGGAATGGAGTTGACCATATAGAATTGTTTTTATATGTTACCTTTAAGCTATATTATTTCTAAGTTAGAAACATTCATTTTAGAATCCTATACTTATTTCAAATTGTGTAATTTTAATTTGGACCCTATGTATCATATCTTTACAGCAAACCATTGTCCATTTTCGAACGAGTTGGCGAGTCTTTTTAAACTAATAACATGCTCGACTGGTAACTCGAGCAATGCGCATTTATCCTCGGACTATAAAAAGTATACACACAACAATGCTCTGGTCAACCCCCACATGTAAGGCAGTGGAAATCTGTTTCTCACCAATGGTATAGACTTAGGGCAATAGATGTTTTTAGAATAAAATATAATGTTTTTAATTTTTGTAATAGTAGAAGCAAAACAGATGTAAAAAATGGCAAAACCAATTTAAGCTTCGTTTGTCTAATATAAACCTGATGGAAATGCTAGATATATATGATACGTTTTGATAGAGGAATTTCTGTGATAAGATATTGAATGATTCTATGCAATATGGTAAACACGATCAACAAGTAAAGGCGGCGTTGAATGAACGCATCCTCCAAACGGCCAAGGACCAGTAACCAGGAGCCCAGGAGGACCCCAAACAAAACCAGGACAGGGCACAAGGCAGGGCACGGACAGAATAATCACTAAATAATACATAAAAGGAAATTATTGTAACCGATAAGGAAATCAAATGTAATTGATTAAGTAATAGGCCCACGAAGTAAAAGGGAACAACGGACGGGGACCTGAAGAACGGGGAACGGGAGGGGCAAAATCTAAAAAAAAAATAGGGAAAAGGGAAGATACTTACCGTAGATGAGAAACAAAAAGGAACACAAACAAAAGTGTCACTAAAACAGTATGAAACAACAAAGACATACATCTGAGGAACACAGAGGGGCGCCACCTTATACGGTCAGTAGCATAAGTACTGCTGGGGTGTTTAAACGGGTTAATGGTGCGCCAAACCTCACTCTTTGTCCCACTATGTTGCTATAAACGAGACAGTGTAAATAAAATGAATCCCACCAAATGAAATTCTAACAGTTGTTATGGTTACAGAAGGTGAAATAAGTAAACAAGAGGGCCATGATGGCCCTGAAATCGCTCACCTGTATATAGGCCCTCGGGGCGGGGCCAATATTTACACAGGGGCTTTTATTTAAGCAAACCTGGTCGACACCCATTTGAAGATGTTTCATGATAAACATCTAAGTTCTAGCTCTAAGAAGATTTTTTAAGTTTTTTCTATACACATATACGGAAAAATAATGACCCGCCCTCTGGGCGGGCCAATTTTGACCCAAGGGCTTTTATTTGAACAAACTTCGTAGACATCCACTAGAAGATGTTTCATGCCTAATAGCTAAGATCCAGCTATTTGGGTTTTTTAAAAGAAGATTTTTAAGTTTTTACTATATACAAAAAGGAAAATCAATGACGCCCGGGGCGGGGCCAATTTTGACACCAGGGCATTTATTTGAACGAACTTGGTAGATACTGACTAGATGATGTTTCATGGCAAATATTTAAGCTCTAGCTCTTACGGTTTTTTAAAAGAAGAGAGTTTAATTTTTTCTTTCGGTTGCCATGGCAACCAGAGTTCTGCTTGGAATTAAATTCTTTGAACAATTTTTAAAGTTGATTACCAAAGGAACATTCCTGTGAAGTTTGGATGAAATTGGCTCAGCGGTTAATGAGAAGAAGTTTACGGACGGATGACGGACGGACGGACGCCGGATGAAAAGCGATCACAAAAGCTCACCACGTCACTTTGTGACAGGTGAGCTAAAAACCAAAACTATCGTGTAGAAACAAATAAAAGAAAAAAATCAATGATCATAACAAAAGTACGCAATGTTTTAAAGGAAGACAGAGCAACAAGAAAATCACATAAAAGGGCCCGACGAAGCAAGGAAGACGACGAAAATTAAGGCATTTCAGTCCCAACGGACTTAACGAATTGCCCATCATAGAGTACCCCACTTGGTCCGTCAGATTTAATCAAAAGAGGAAAGTGCAGCGTCCAACTGCAAAAGGGTTGAACACTAAAAATAGTAGGGTCATAACATCTTTTAATAAAATATCTAATAATTTTAGTAAAGACAACAGAATATTTACAATGACCCAAGATCTTACGAGGTTTGTAAATAACATCGCCATAACAATCAAGCTGGCTTATCCCTTGTCGCAGAAGTGTTTTTAGATCACTATTATAATTAATGTAAAATTTTGTAAAATATTTACGTAATTTATAAATAGCGGAAGCCCTGTTTGAGTAGCTTGCTAGTGATGAAAATATTTCGAAGTTTTAATTAGTTCTTAGCACATACGAGCTATGTTCAAAAAGTTCGTGGACTATTGCTGTCAATTTTTATATGGTTCTAGAAAATCAACTTGGTTCATATGTATTGAAAGTGTGTTTTTCTTTCTATAAGTTAGTTATAAATTTATTTTTAAATTTTATTTCTTTACAATCTATGTGCATTTCAATAACCATAGCAACGCAACATCGGCGCAAGCCGAAATTTTCATACAACGTTAAACTTTCAACCCATACTGAATCAAATAAAGCGGTTACTTTCAAGTAAAAATGCGTGAAAACGTCAATCAACATTTATATGACGTCATATCAAAACGTGACGTAATTTCAACGTTCTAAACGGATAGAACTAAATGTTGTTCATAAGATGAGAAATCAGAAATATCATCAAAATGACGTCAAACGAAAGGTCTGAAGTACGCACCGTAATAAAGTTTTGCTCAGATCTTGGTAAAACTCCAACACAAACCTACAAAATGATTCAAACAGCTAGAGGAAAATACTCTGTGTCACGTTCATTAGTTTTTAAGTGGCACAAACGCTTTTCTGATGGGAGAGAAAGCACAGAAGATTATAATAGGTCCGGACGACGGACGTCTATCGGCGCGTCAAAGCGCCGAATTTTGGATGACGCACTGAAAAAAGATCGACGCCTAACGGTGCTTATGTTGTGTGACATAACTGAACTCAGTACAGGAAGTGTACACAACATACTCTCTTAGCAAATGAATATGAGAAAGGTAAGTTGTTGTTGTTTTTATTTTTGTCTTTTTTGTTCCTGTCTTTATAGGAACATGGTGGGGCTAAGAGCGAGGTTTGGTGCACCATTAACCGGTTTAAACTCCCCAGGAGTCATTATTATGCTGCTGACCGTTCCAAGGCGGCGCCCCACTGTGTTCCTCAGATGTATGTCTATGTTGTTTCATACTGTTTTGGTGACACTTTTGCTTGTGTCCCTTGTTGTTTTCTCGTCTACGGTAAGTATCTTCCCCATTGCCTCTAGTTTTTATTTCTTTAATTACCCCCTTCCCCCGGTCTCCTGTCCCCTTCCCCCTTGTGGGCCTATTATTATTTTCTTTGAATTCCTAATCAGTTCCAAATTATTTACAAGAAAAGCATTGATGCAAAGCATCAAAGGGCGTCCAAGCAAGAAATGCAGCAAGTGAAGATGAACTAGTACACATATGATGACAAGATATTCTTATAAACTACCAGAAATGTATACCACTTATGAATGAGCGGACGAAAGACATTGTTCATTATGAACTTTGATTGGCATGCTAGAGATTAGAATATTACTTGTTATTTCTTTATGATCGTGGTTATTAATAGCAACGGATATACATGTATGCAATCATTTATAATCCATATGTGTAACGCATGATCAACACGTACCACACATTTGTCCCTTATTATGTACATGTTATCGCTATTAGCGAAGACCCCCTTAAGGTATCTGTTCACACTTTAAGTTAGTAGAAATATGACACTTGTTATATTACCATGTTGATCATGTTGAGCATAATTGTTTATTATACAATAATTGTAATTATCTATTAATTTTAATTTTAAAAAAATAAAAATTTTATGAATATTGTTTTCTTTTATTCTTTTTTGTGTTTTATGTGCTATTTTGATACTGAGTTTTTTACACCCATTTTATTAAAATTGTAAAAATAAATTTTAAGAATTCAATTGTCATATTGACCGACGATTATAAGTCAAAGCTTAACTGGAAAAAGTCAGTAAATTATGGTTTATCTTTCAATATATAATATTGTTTATTCTTAAACCCTGTACATGTACATTGTATTTTTCTTTATCATTTTTTAAATTATCGATCAATTGAATAATTCATAAAATCTAATTTGTAACTTTGAATAATTCCTCGGCATCTTTACTAAACACGGATAACAAATTGAATAATTAAATAAAATGTTTCAAAGTTGATAATGTCATTTTAATACCATAAAAAAATGTACCTTTTTTCTCAATTATTGTACATATCACGGATTATATTACATATAAATCCGTGTACATATTTATTGTTTTTATCTCAAATAGATAAAATGAAACATGCTATTGTTGTTTTTTTTCTAATTGTAACGATATCAAACATCTACTCCAAAACCGGGAGAGACGGACAATAAACGTATGGTACTATTCGCCGGTCACTAGTAAATCCTGGTCAAAAATAGACCGGGAGAGACCGGCATTTACCGATAGGAGTGATAAAAAGATATATCTATAAATAGGTTTTTGGAATATTTAGGTCATCAACTGATCATTCTAGGATACATGTACAACAATAACATACCATGACATGATAACCGACTGTGTACTACAAAATGATAAATAAAAAACCCCGAAGAGCGCGATTTATTGACGGAAAAGGTTATTTCATTTGTAAATGTTTGCATTGCGAAAATTCATTGTAACATATCGCGGCATTTCATTCTTATTTAATAATCAAGCACCCTCATACCGATCGGAATTTTCGGCTTTTATTATGACCGACTAAAAGGCTCGAGAAGTTGCTGTCGCCCTTTCACAAAATCTGATCTCATTCCATAAGAGCGCCGCGCTTCGGCGCGGACGCCAATCATTTAATGATTAACCTGTCCGTGCTCTGTCATTGCCCTGTCCTGTTTTTGTTCGGGGTCCGCCTGGGCTCCTTGCCGTTGGTTCTTGTTGCTGGGTCATATGGGGGTTGCGTTCATTGAACGCCGCCTTTCCTTGTTGATCTTGTTTATCATATTTTATTTAATGTTGATATAATTTAAATTCTTTACCAATTGATAAACAAAATTCCCGATGAAAAATGAATACTTATTAAATGTGTAAAACACGGAAAAATTTATGCATAATGCACACATCGCATATATTGAATCTTTAAAATCGGTGTGTTAAACATGCATATTGAACATTTGCCTTCATAGAACAATTACTAAAAGACTGGCTATTAATTTATGTTATTATGTTTATTTTCAGGTTCATGCAAGATGGTTACCACGCTTATTGAAACATCACGAGATGGAAAGAAGAGTAATAGAGTCAAGAAAGTTTCTGCAAGAGTATCAGCGTTTGGGTGACAGCTTTCTAGGCTCCATCATCACCACTGACGAGACCTGGCTTTTTCTACACGACCCAGAAACGAAAACGCAGTCCGCAGTATGGCGTCGTTCAGGCTCTCCTCCACCCATGAAAGCCCGTGCGATACGGTCTGCAGGCAAGCAAATGTATGTGATATTTGCTGACAGGAAAGGAATGATCCTCTGCCATGCTGTTCCGACACATACGCACATCAATGCAGATTATTATTCAAAGGTATATATATATATATATATTATATATATATATATATAAATATATATATATATATATTATATATTATTTTAGTGCATTCATTTAATGTAACATGCAAGTTCTATATCAATCACATGATGAGTTTTATGATTTTTATATGCCCGAAAGAATTTCGGGCATATTATGTTATACCCCCTGGCGTCCGTCCGTCCGTCTGTCCGTCCGTCCGTACGTTAGCAATTTGGTTTCCGGAGCATAACTTAAGTTCAATTTGGCCCACAGTATTCAAACTTCATAGGATGATTGTCCATATTGGGTAGAAGACCCCTATTGATTTTGGGGTCACAAGGTCAAAGGTCAAGGTCACTATTACTTAGAAATTGAAAACAGTTTCTTTAGCATAACTTAAGTTCAATTTGGCCCACAATATTCAAACTTCATAGGATGATTGTCCATATTAGGTAGAAGACTCCTATTGATTTTGAAGTCACAAGGTCAAAGGTCAAGGTAACTATGACCTTAAAACTGAAAACATTTGTCGGAACATAACTTAAGTTTCATTTGGCCCACTGTGTTTAAACTTCATAGTATGATTGTCTATATTGGGTAGAAGACCCCTATTGATTTTGGGGTCACAAGGTCAAAGGTCAAGGTCACTATTACCTTAGAACTGAAAACAGTTTCCGGGGCATAACTTAAGTTCCATTTGGACCACAATATTGAAACTTCAAAGGAGGATTGTTTTGTGAAGGAGGTAATACTTTATTTAATTCCCATGTCTTACAAATGCTTCATCTTTACTTTAAAAAAGAGCGGTGCTCTTGTTATAATAATGTCAGGGAATTAACGTAGTTGTAGGAAA
This sequence comes from Ruditapes philippinarum, assembly GCF_026571515.1. NCBI lineage: Eukaryota > Metazoa > Mollusca > Bivalvia > Venerida > Veneridae > Ruditapes > Ruditapes philippinarum. Next base: position 1,473 of record NW_026863098.1, on the reverse strand, counting down.
ATAGATAGATATAAATATATATGTATTTTTAAATCATCACAAATAATTTATTATTTTAAGAAGAAAAACAATTCTTTTCACATTGATATCTGTAGTGAAAAATTGTGTATGCTTCTTTATTTCAACAGGTGCTACCCCGTGACTTAGTGTACGCACTTCAAAAAAAAAGAGACCGGGTGTTCCGCTTGACAGTTTCAGGTTTCACCAGGATAATGCTCCACCGCATACGGCTGCCACCACAAAACTGGAGCTCGATGTTCTAGGTTTTCAACAATTAACAATTAATTGCTCCATATTCACCTGACTTGGCTCCTCTCGACTATGCTATATTCCCTTACATTAAGAACATGCTTAAGGGCCATCGATTTGAGAATTTGAAAGAGTTAAATAAACAGACTGTATCAATCATACGACAGATAACAAAAGAGTGGTTTGATAGTGTTTTTAAAATGTGGATTCATCGGCATCAACGATGTATAGAGTGTAATGGACGGTACTTTGAAAAATTGTGAAATAATGAACATGTATCGGTCTATATTTTTCGACGACGTCAACGACGTTATTTGTTGACGTGATAATTACACCGTATTGTGTTCCGGTAATGTTATATGTATGCTAGTTCTGTTATCCTTGTTGATGTAGTTTTATAGTTTTGTAGTTATATTGGTATGTATCTGTTGGGATAATAATGGTCTTTCCAACAATGTATGTTTTATGTAATTTCAATAAACGAGTTAAAAGTTATACGGTTTGTCCACGAACTTTTTGAACACCCCTCGTATATGATGTTGGCTTTCACGACAAGGTAGAAATAAGTTAAGAATACATAGATTATGTAAAACAAGTTATGAGACTGGAGAATATGATAAATCACTTATGTTCAGCATTAGTTAAATTATGATGTGGTGTAGCTCCGATTAGATCTGAGACCGGAATATATGAAACATTCAAGAGAACTTAAGATTATGCTCCTTTTGTAAACTCTCAATTCAAAATGAGATTCGTGTTCTGTTCAAATGCTTTGCCTATTACCATGTAAGACAGGTGTGTATTTCCAAATCCATGGAAATAGATAATAACTTTGTTAATCTCAATAACCAGAGAAAAATCTTATTTTTGTTCTCATCAACAAGGACATTGTAACAACAATTGCCAAAACCTGTTGTGCAATTTTGAAAGAAAGACATAATTTGCTATATAAATAACATTAATTTTATTGGTATTTTCAATGTTAGAAATACTTCTTCTTTTACTTAATTTGTGTTTTTATAATAACATTTTTATGTTTGAATTAATTATCTTTTATGATTTTCATGACAGACTAAAGTACCTTAAGTTTAATAATAAATTTTAGTTTAATCTGATTGAAGTTAGGCCTATATTTTAAACAATGTTTCTGCTAACAAGACATTTTGCCATAGTATTGAATTATCAGTGTTTTATAAGACCTGTTTAAGTAAATTTTATCAACAT
>NW_026863097.1:0-5157 GCF_026571515.1 Ruditapes philippinarum | reverse complement strand
AATGCTTCATGAAAATATTAATTTTCGTAACTTCTGTCCAAAACATAATATATATGTAAAATGCAAGAAAGAGACTGACTGTTGTCACAGATGAGAGTATTAACTCTTTTGGTAACTGTTTAGCGGAAACTAAGCAGAGCCATAAGCAGTTACCCACGAACTAGATATACCTGTCTGTACTGGCAGCCAGTGTTTTTATAAAGATAATTTTAAAGCAATTAGATCTTATCATTGCAAACAGCAAATTATCCCACACCATCCTAAAAAATATGAATAAATTGATAATCATAAAATACTGTGACAACATGGAAGAGGAGGAACTTGATCAGAGAGCTTGAGCTGATTTTATTCAGGAGACAAGGTGGAGATGCTCGACCAATCAGCCTCGAGTTGACATAAGAGTGGCATGGCTTTTGTCCAACAAAGGGTTTAATAGTTTTACCATGTTCAAGGAAATCCCTGCAGGAGTAAAGGAATAAAAGATGGGAAAATTTGCTGTCTGGCATTTTACTTCAAACGTGACCTTGACTTTGAGTCAGCACACCTGTGGAATAGATCATTCACATATCTTGTTGAGGTAAATGTTTGGGCCAAGATAAGAAAATCCTTTAAAAGGTATAGAATTTATTGAGCTAACACAACGTATCTGGCATTTGACCATCATGTGTGACCTTTATATTGAGCCAGCACAGTAGTGACACTGGTTCTGTACATCTTTATGTTAGGCTTAATATATCAGCCTACAAGTTTGTAGAAAATCCTTTAAGTATAAAAATTATAAAGCTGACAATAAATATTTTTGACATTTAACCTTCAAGTGTGGCATTGACTTTGAGCATGCTTAGCTGTATCATGATTGTGTTCTGCGTTGACTAGTTGAGGTGAACATGTTAGTAAAGTATCAACAAATCTGTCAAGTGGTGTAAGATCTATAGAGGGGAAATATTGGAGACGGACCAACAGATGGACCGACACAATAAAGAAATTCCTGTATAGCCCATTCCTAATAATGTGGTTGGGATTATAAATTAGAAAATACATAATCTAAGAGCAAGTCAGACCTCTTAGTTTAAAGAAGCTACATGATAAAATTTTGACTGTTAATTAAATAATACAATATTAAGTATCTTCTACAAAACAAAATAATCTATGTTCTCATGATAAACTTACTAAATATGTTAAAAGGTCGGCATTTTAAAACAGAACCAGTGGATTTTCAGTACTAAATCATTTTTCTAGATGCTGGTGTAATAAATTGATAATGTTAAACAGATTCTCACCCGTATGTGCCAAAACTTAAGGCGGGTATTGCAACTGATGTCAGATTTCTAGTAGAAGCCTGCTGTAGGCATTTAAATATAGCATCTGTCAGCATCTCATCTTCCTGCTTCATGCCACCTCGCCAAAGCGGCCCTCTTACATGTATAATAGCATCTGCCTTAAGAGATCCAGCAGTACTAACAAATGCATCCCCGTCATCTAGGCTATCATTATCTCTAATATAGTCAGCACATTCTTTTTGGATTTCCTTACCACCTGTGATTAATGAAAAAAACCGATATCATGTAGACATTATATAAATCATTTCACAAATACCATCTGACTCAACTTTGTTTCTTTATTTCTTTAATAAAACATCTGTAGTTAGAAGGATATATATAATAATAAAGTAGTACATTTTGTATGTTTGGAGAACTAAATCAAAGTTTGACATCATAGAAAGGAGGCCATACAGTTTCTTTAAATTGGCATATTTAATTTAAATGCACTAGGAAAATGTAATTCTTAAGCAACTAATTCACTCCTTCACACAAAGAAACTTGTTTAATATCTAATTACCTACAGACTTGATACTGGGCAGAAAACTTTCACATGAAATTTATTCACAAGGGAGCAAACCTCTTATAATTATATTTGATTAAACTCCTTGGTATTCCTATCCATTCAATGAACTCTGTAGAAAAATATCTAACATATGTTTTATTTCTCTACAGTAACTACCTTTTAAAGATGATTGGTCTACAAAAGGCAAATTTCCATAGGTGTATCAAAAACATGAATTGATTAAACCGTAAGAAATGAATCATTTCAATATTTTGTATTGGATCATTTACCACTCAATATTCATATACATAATTCGTTTGGTTTTTGTTCTTGTCTAAGATACTAAATACTATCTGTAGTATCATTAAATTTTTCAGTATTACAGATTTTCCATTATGGACCTATTTCACTTTTAAGTGTATTCCATACCTGACAATAAAGGTTAAAGGTTTGGTATAACAGACCTTACATTATAGTTTTATTCACCTTCAAGTGTAAGTCATACGTGAAAACACTTTCTGAAAACTATAAAAACTAAGAATATGTATTGAAATATAAAACCAACCTTTCTTGACAATAGTATTTCCTAGCCCCCCAGTCAACGTAAGTTTGTCATCCGCTGAATTGACTATCATATCTACAGTTAGTTCAGTCATATCACCCTGCATCGTATATACATTTCTACAATCATACACTTTACTGTAGGCCACAATTTTCACTCCTTTGACTCCAATGTTAACCCTGACATCACTAACTATAGAACGCTCTCATATGGATTGTCATTTATTTCATCCTCATCATAATCACCTTTCACTGCCACTACACATTGGTGCATACTCTCGATGGTATTAAGGTTGTCTTTTCCTTTTGGTGTTTGCATGTGCTTACTTAAACCAGGGTTTAGTCATAATATGTTCTTTTCTGTTTTACTTTCAGTAGTAATTGATGCAGTTGTTGCAGAAGCTTGCTGCAAGCCATCTTCTGTCCACCACGAACTTCGAAACCCCCATATTCTGGGAACTGAAGATATCTGACCATTATAATTTGTCAAATCTTTAGCTATGTTTGAAATTTCAATTTTGTTATGCCTGCCGTCTCAATCAGGCGATGAACATTTCTTGTGCAACGGGACTTTAGCTTCAACGACTGTGTTTTGTCGTTAGACAAATTTTCAACAATATCCAAAATCTCATTTCATTAATGGTCGTCTGTTGCCAAATTTTTAAAATTTTTCATTTTAAAACGGCCCCGAAACTTTGATCCCCTACATTTTTTCCCGCAAAAGGTAATAAATTAAATTTCCCCAAATTTAGTTTTGGGCCCTTTGTCAGAGTTTTTAAAAACTGTTTTTTTTCAGCTTTTTCAAAGCTACAGTATGTTTAAAAAACAGAATGCCCCGAATGACAAAACACAAAAGCTTGGGATTGATCTTGGGGTGTGCAGTAAAATTCTAAATATAACCCCCAAAAAGTGTCCCAAATGCTGTGACACGGGGAAACTTTAAGCTTTTTTTAAAAACATGTTCTTTGGTCTGTTTTCCGTTGAGCAATCCTGGGCAAAATTCCCCCAATTTTTTCCCGAGCGATCTTAAAAGCAAAAAATAGCCTTCAAAATTTATACATCCCCAATTTCAGCAAACTCCCTACCTGGGCCTAGTGGCCCCTCAAAAACAAATTTTTATTCTTGTTCTGATTTATCTTTAAATTTGAGACCTGGGGGAAAAAAATTTTCCTTTCCTTTTTAAAGGGAAAATTTTTCTGCATAAAAAGCATTCTTTTTTTTCAAAAAGCGTTTTAAGGATTGAAATTTTTTTTTTCTTATAAAACCCTTGGGATTTTTTAAAACCAAATGAAAAAAATTGAAAATAACCCTGCAATTTATACAATCTCAATTAAATGAATCCAAAAATAATTTGAAAAAATAATTTCCCCCAAAAAAAATAATTGTGATAGTTTGGCCCAAAAAAAAAATTTTGGGGAAAACTGTTTTAAAATTAACCCGACCAGATGAAACGAATTAAAGAAAAAAACCCATTAAGTACCTCAAACTAAAATTTTTCAGTTTACACACCAAAAGGTGTTTTTAAAAGTTAAAACTGAAGAGCGGCGAATAGTTAGATAACTTTTTCAACCAATTCAAAAATATTCCCTTCAATGGTGCACATCTGATTCGATATCTCTATACCCTGAAATATTTTTGTTTTGAATATCAAAAGTTCCTTTTGTCAAGAGGAAAATGGCCGGATTACATGATTTAAATTCTTTTTTATATATAAAGGCCAAGGGATGAAACATAGTCTCTAGGTATGCATGGTTTGGCATTAACGTCAAAAATTTTTAACTAAGTGGGTAAAAGGAAGTGAATAAGCTACACAACTGTAATCGAATCCACAGAATGTGACCATGTGTCAATGTTGTTTGCCAAATATCAATTAGGCTGTGATAAGTAGTTGCTGCGAAAAACTAATTACGAAAATTTCCTACCACTGGTTATTAATGTCGAAAAATTTAACGAATAGGTTAATAGGAAGTGGATAAGCTACGGATCCGAAATCAAATCGCACCGGTATGGGGACCCATGTGTCAATGCTGTATGCCAAAATATCAAGAGGCTGTTATAAGTAGTTGCTGAGAAAACCTGTTACGAAAATATTTTCCCCGCCCGACCGCCGCCCGACATTCATTATACTATAACCCGGGTTTGCATCAGTGCAAACCCGGCAAAATTATATCTTTTCCCCTAAATATTCCCACTAATTTTTCCGACTAAGAAAAAATACTCTTAAATAATCATTTGAGATAATTTCACCAAGTAAGGCCTAATAGAAGTATAAGTGCGGATTACTTTTTATAATCCTATGAATCTGTAAATATGTAAAATACAATATGTGTGTCATGCTTACCTTGACATCGAGATTGTTTCATCATGCCTTCTTGAAAATCTCTTTTAGAATCACATCCCGTATGTCTTTCGTTGAACAGAGAAATATCTCATTGTCCCCTTCTAACGATATTGCTACCTTTCCTAGGTATTGTGCCTCTAATTTATGTAACTCTGTCTCTAAAAAGACTCTTGTCACACATATCTACTTCATTAGTGTGCTGATGAATGACATCATCGATGACTGACGCTTTAATAACACGTATGCATGTTTCAGATCATATTTCTTTTAAAACAGCATATGATTAAAGTCTGTTGAGATACTTTCCCATATGCAAATCCAATCCAGCAGACGTGAGGCTTTTTGTTGACATAATCGACTGTAAGCGAATTTGAATACAACTTTGACGATAATGCTGATAAGGAATATAAGAAAAAACAATATTGTTACTG